>NW_026913880.1:0-5981 GCF_034315485.1 Pezoporus occidentalis | reverse complement strand
CATTTCCCCTCTCATCTCACTCTCCACCTCTGACACCACCCTCAGCCACATCATCCTGACCACTGCAGCAACTCTCTTTGGTGTGTCCAGCATCCTGGTTATCCTGCTCTCCTACGTGGCCATCATTGCCACCATCCTGAGCATCAATTCAGCCGAGGGCAAGCACAAAGCCTTCTCCACCTGCACCTCCCACCTCACCACTGTCAGCATCTTCTATGGGGCATGCTTTTTTATGTATTTATTCCCCAGCTCAGACAGCTCAAGAGCAGCAGATAAATGGGCTGTGGTGCTCTACACTGTGGTGACTCCCATGCTGAACCCCTTGATCTACAGCCTGAGGAATAAGGAGGTGAAGGAAGCTTTGAGGAAGCTCACAAAAATAAAATGATCTTAATTGTTGTAAGTTTAGGACCAGATAGAATGGATGTACTGGGGGAGATGCTCTGGTTTTGGTTAAGTATGAACAACATTGTGGGGTTTTCTGCAAACAGTTTGAAAGAGTTTTAAGACGTGATAGTGATTAATACCCAGCAAAGGGCAGAAACTATCAAGGAATCCCCACCCACTGCTCCGCACCTTTGCCTTTGAGCTCCCTGTTGGCAGCAATAAAAGCCATGATCTCCGTGGCAGCCTGATCACAACAGAGCACAGGAGCTGTGGTGTTGCTCAGCAGCCTTCAGACCTGATACGTGGCAGCCCATGGCAGCCTGGAGCAATGGCATTGCCTGCCCTGATGTCTCTCCTGTTGCTTTCCTGCACAGAGAGCTGATTGGTGATGGGCAAACATTGCATACCTAAACCACCCCAAAATACTCCACTGTGTGCATTACCTCAGCCCATAGAGCTGTATCCTCTGCCAGGACCATGGTGAAACCCAGAGCTAGAAGCTCCATGGCTGTGTTAGTAATAGGTGAAATTGTGCGTTGAAACAATAATACAAAGAGAAAAGATGATTATATTTGAAAATCTGTTAATCAGTAGAGGGTTTCTTTTGTATTAAGAACAAGTTGAAATCCTGCTATTGTGTATCTTAGTTACTTTACAACTAAATATTACAATGGTAGCTATAATGATAAGCAATTAACATAGCCATATATGGGGAAGGGTATATGGGTGGATCCAGGGGAGTATTGTGAAACTCTACCGAAGCAGAACTCACGAAGATACCAGGAGTAGTCAAGTGAAAATAAGAGAATGCTGGCGTCCACATAATGATTGGGACATGTCCAAGGAACAGAAAAGTGAACAGGATGACCTGAGGAAGACTCCTTACTGCATCAGGACGACCACCAGAGGGGGGCTGCGCAAGGGCAGAAGAGGCTGATGTCGTAATAGACTGATGTGGCAATCCTTGATGCATATGTATTAGCCAATGATGTAATCTGTGTTGAATATGTATTAGTGACGACATTTTTAGTGTATAAATTGTGAGCGCGATGTAACGGGGTTGAAGCCAGATTTGGGAGCGTGCCCCTGGTTTCCCAGCGCTGCACTAAAGCACCTCATATAACCATTCCGGTGGTTATGTGTCAGTTCTTATGCTAACAGCTGGATTCAGTTAAGTCAGGATCTAAGTGGTATGCTGATTCCTTAACAACACACAACTAACAGGCACCCAGGGTCAATCAGCTGAATCCTGCTTTGTTCCCAAAGCTTCCTGATAATTCTCTGGTTATTATTTAATCCAGATGAAGCTTAAAGCTCACACAGCTCCATCCCCCTGCCACGGGCATGGACCCCTTCCACTGGAGCAACTTGCTCCAAGTCCCTGTGTCCAACCTGGCCTTGAACACTGCCAGGGATGGGGCAGCCACAGCTTCTCTGGGCACCCTGTGCCAGCGCCTCAGCACCCTCCCAGGGAAGAGCTTCTGCCTAAGAGCTCATCTCAGTCTCCCCTCTGGGAGGTTAAAGCATTTCCCCTTGGCCTGTCCCTACAGGTCCAAAGCCCCTCTCCAGGTGTCCTGTAGTCCCCTTAAGGTATTGAAAGGGCACAATAAGGTCTCTCTGGTGCCTTCTGCAACAATATTCAATGACTTTATGTCCAGCTTCTCTCTCCTTCACCATCACCAAGTGTTTAAACAGGAACATGAGCTCTTAGTTTCTCAAAAACACAAGTCTGTGTGTACAACCCTATCTCTCTGCTCATTGTGGCTTCACTTTGGAGGTGCTGCTCTCAAAAAGGAAAGCTTTTTCTCCTTGTTGTGTGTGTTTAAGGAAACCATTGGTTTGCTGTGTCTAAGGGATGCCATTGCCTTCAATGGGGTTATCATCTGACCATGAGAGCAAACACTATATGAGGTTCTAGGAAGCAGAAGCAGCAGCCAGCATTGCAATGCATCTTCCTGCTGGGTCATGATGAGCAGGCAATGAGGTGGCTGGCTTCTGGCATTCCTGCTGAGGAGCTCCTAATGGCTTTAGCTCCCCACTCTCAGGTGGAGCTGCTTTCATTGTAGTTAAAGCTGGTTTAAAGGCAGCTGAGCAAATGCTGGGTAGGAGCTACCTCCCCTTTTTGGGTACTTAGTGATAGGATTTAGGAATCACCTCTAATGTCCTTAGGGAAGCACTTATCTCCTTACATTTGAATGCACCATGTCACCTCTATGTGTTTACTGGGTCCATCAGCTCCCTTTAGTGCTGAGGGAGATTTGCATGCCTCTCACTGCAAGGCAGACACCTCCATTGCTCCAGCTGAAGAGATCTGAATGAGCTCTGCTGATTGCATTGGCCTGAGTCTCCTTAGCTGTAATGGGACCTTGGCTCATAAATAGGTAAGGAGATGGCTATATTCTGATAGATTAAACAAGACCCAGAAGCAAGCGAATTATGGGTTTTCCCTTTGGTTGAAAATGTTTTGAAGATTAGGCCTTCAAATGAGTAGATCCTGCACTAAGGTTGTGATGCCCCCTGTTGTGTAAATTCATGTATGGGAAGAGCCAGGAACATTGAGTGCTGTTTTCTTGTCTCCAGGTTAACTGGAAATAGAGCTGTCTTGGTTTGGTCTTACTCCTTTTGAATTTGGTTACTAGGATATTTCTCTTATTTTTGGTTTGTTTTTTTTTTTTTTAATGAGAATTGAGAGAGATTAGAATGGTTTCTTTTATTCACCATTTCTACCATGAAGGGAAGAAACCTTGTGAGGTTGTGGTGGAAGAAGCAAGGATCTCTTCTTCAAACACCGGTGAGTTCATTTCTGTGTCTGCCTTTATCAATGTTCATGGCTTGGAAAGACAAGGGGGTGGATTGAGATGAGCTCTTAGGCAGAAGCTCTTCCATGGGAGGGTGCTGAGTCACTGGCACAGGGTGCCCAGAGAAGCTGTGGCTGCAGTGCTCAAGGCCAGCAAGGGGCTTGGAGCAAGCTGTGAGGGCAATTTGCTATCCCAGAGGAGAAAGGGAAGGTTGGCTTAAAGCTTCTGTGTGAAGGCTGCCCCATCTGGTTTCAAGATGCAAGGTGAACAGTGATAAAGGCAGACACAGAAATGAACCCACCGTGTTTGAGAAGATATCCTTGCTTCTTCCACCACAACCTCACAAGGTTTCTTCCCTTCATGGTAGAAATGGTGAATAAAAGAAACCATTCTAATCTCTCTCAATTCTCATTAAAAAAAAAAAACAACAAACCAAAAATAAGAGAAATATCCTAGTAACCAAATTCAAAAGGAGTAAGACCAAACCAAGACAGCTCTATTTCCAGTTAACCTGGAGACAAGAAAACACTCAATGCTCCTGGTTCTTTCCATACATTTACACAACAGGGGGCATCACAACCTTAGTGCAGGATCTACACATTTGAAACCCTGATCTTCAAAACCTTTTCAACCAAAGGGAAAACCCATAATTCACTTGCTTCTGGGTCTTTTTTAACCTATCAGAAGACTTGTCTCACCCAGCTGAAGCCACAACTAATACTAAGAACCAAAAATGAGTGTATCTCCTTACCTATTTATGAGCCAAGGTCCCATTACAGCTAAGGAGACTCAGGCCAATGCAATCAGCAGAGCTCATTCAGATCTCTTCAGCTGGAGCAATGGAGGTGTCTGCCTTGCAGTGAGAGACATGAATCCACCAAATCTCCCTCAACACTAAAGGGAGCTGATGGACCCAGTAAACACATAGAGGTGACATGGTGCATTCAAATGTAAGGAGATAAGTGCTTCCCTAAGGACATTTGAGGTGATTCCTAAATCCTATCACTAAGTACCCAAAAAGGGGAGGTAGCTCCTACCCAGCATTTGCTCAGCTGCCTTTAAACCACATTTAACTACAATGAAAGCAGCTCCACCTGAGAGTGGGGAGCTAAAGCCATTAGGAGCTCCTCAGCAGGAATGCCAGAAGCCAGCCACCTCATTGCCTGCTCATCATGACCCAGCAGGAAGATGCATTGCAATGCTGGCTGCTGCTTCTGCTTCCTAGAACCTCATATAGTGTTTGCTCTCATGGTCAGATGATAGGCCCATTGAAGGCAATGGCATCCCTTAGACACAGCAAACCAATGGTTTCCTTAAACACACACAACAAGGAGAAAAAGCTTTCCTTTTTGAGAGCAGCACCTCCAAAGTGAAGCCACAATGAGCAGAGAGATAGGGTTGTACACACAGACTTGTGTTTTTGAGAAACTAAGAGCTCATGTTCCTGTTTACATTTGAATGCACCATGTCACCCCTATGTGTTTACTGGGTCCATCAGCTCCCTTTATTGCTGAGGGAGATTTGGTGGGATTCACGCCTCTCACTGCAAGGCAGACACCTCCATTGCTCCAGCTGAATAACTGATATTCTGATAGATTAAACAAGACCCAGAAGCAAGCGAATTATGGGTTTTCCCTTTGGTTGAAAAGGTTTTGAAGATTAGGCCTTCAAATGAGTAGATCCTGCACTAAGGTTGTGATACCCCCTGTTGTGTAAATTCATGTATGGGAAGAGCCAGGAACATTGAGTGCTGTTTTCTTGTTTCCAGGTTAACTGGAAATAGAGCTGTCTTGGTTTGGTCTTACTCCCTTTGAATTTGGTGGCTAGGGTATTTCTCTTATTTTGGGTGTTTTTTGTGTTTTTTTTTTTTTTGTTCTTTGTTGTTTGTTTTTTTTTTTTTTTTAATGAGAATTGAGCGAGATTAGAATGGTTTCTTTTAGTCACCATTTCTACCATGAAGGGAAGCAACCTTCTGAGGTTGTGGTGGAAGAAGCAAAGATCTCTTCAAACACTGGTGAGTTCATTTCTGTGTCTGCGTTTATCAATGTTCATGGCTTGGAAAGACAAGGGGGTGGATTGAGATGAGCTCTTAGACAGAAGCTCTTCCGTGGGAGGGTGCTGAGGTGCTGGCACAGGGTGCCCAGAGAAGCTGTGGCTGCCCCATCCCTGGCAGTGCTCAAGGCCAGGTTGGACACAGGGGCTTGGAGCAAGCTGCTCCAGTGGCAGGGGTTGGAGCTGGAGGAGCTTTAAGGTCCCTTCAACCCAAACTGTTCTGTGATTCTGATTTATGATTGTTTGAACTCAAGAAAGAGCAATTTGCATATCCCAGATCTTGAGAAAGGGTGAAAGAGAGAAAGGGAAGGTTGGGTTGAGCAAAGGCAGACAGACCCATTGGCAGTACTGGTCTTGCAGTTGTGTGTCTAAAGCAGGGACCACAGAGAAAAGGATGCTTCTGTGTGTGATAAGATGTGGGCATTTGATGTGGGATGGGTGATGGTTTGCACTGTTTAGACAAGCTGTGGTATTGAGAATGGCTGGTTTCAGTCGTGTTAGATGCAAGGCGTGTGTTTGAGATGTCTACTGTTTATGTAGCTCTAACTTAGTTATATAAGTACTAAACAAGGTGAAGGAGGAGAATGAGGATGAGGAGATGGCCATTGAGTGTGTGAGCCATTAGCAATGGGAAACAGCAATTGCCTTCATCCCTCTGCCTGAGGTGGCTGTAGACAACTTCAGCTGGATCTTCTGAACCCCTTTGAAAGTGTTAAAGCTTTAGCAAAGCCCTGTCTGCTGTCA